>NC_056726.1:1174469027-1174504027 GCF_019279795.1 Protopterus annectens | reverse complement strand
GATTTATGTGTCAGTACTTCTTATAGCTGTATATGCCTTCTTAAAGTTGTATTACATTGCCTTTCTGTTTACCTTACTACTGCTTTTTCTCCCATTCTTTGAGTCTGCACCCACCCCCACTGAGGCATTAAGCTAAAAGTTTCTGAAATTCTAAGCACAGGACTTGAGCTACAGTATTGGCTTTAATTGATTAGATGCCTCTCTAGCCAGTCTGCAATATTTAGCACAGGGTTACATTCACCTAGGATCTTTTGTTAAAGACTCTGAGATGTGTAAGATACAAGCTTTTCATCAAAATGAAAGAAAAAAAAATTAATTATGCTTAAATATTTTAGGTTGGGCTTATAGTGACCTGTGCAATGACACTTTTTATGCTTCTTTGCTTTTAGATCATGTACCTGTTTGCATTTTTTTAGTTTGTTCTAGGACCTTAGTCTTGTAGCTTCATTTGTAGTGTGCGAAGGTTGCGCATTACTGCAAGATTTTGACATCATTTATATATTATACTGCACTTCTGTTTCCATAAGTAGAATTACATGTAAAAGGTACATTTTTGTATATTCAACACAGTCTGGAGAATCTTGTAGCTTCTTTTACAGTTGTGTCAGGACTATGATCTGCTGCCAGATTTGAGCAGCCTCATGCAGTAATTTATTACAATATTACCGGTAAATTTCTGCATAGTTTGGCACCTTAAGTTGGCACTAGGCTTGCAGTAGTGGCAGTATTCTGAATTCTGCTCCAGGCTTTCTGCTTCAATGCTTTTTATAGTTGTATATACCTACTTAAATTTGTACACCAGTAATCTGGTACATTAGTCTACAGTGGGAACGTGGTAGTGACATTATTGTAAATTCTGCTCTAGGTTTTGTTGCAATACAGTGCCTTTATGTTTAACTTGTTACTCTTTTTCCCCTGTACTTTGAGTCTGCCTCAACCTCCACTGAGGATTTGAGCTAAAACCTTCAAAATTCAAGCCATAGGACTTGACCTCCAGTTTGATTTTTTTTCTGCAACCCTCCCACCCTTTTCTTTTTGTTGTTTCAATGGATGTGTCTCTGGCTTCTACCACTTATGATTATCTGACTTTCAAACACTGCCTCCCCCGTTCATTACTATTGTCTTTTATGTAATTTATTTAAGTACTTTCCCACCCATTGTTTTCCTTATATCCATAATGCTAAGTGCCCACCCAGCAAACCAGTATTACAGTTGAGTAAACATTCCTTATAACAAATTGTCTCCTGCTCATTTTTTTAAGCTCCCATGTGCTTGGCACTGTGGCTGCACTCTGAGGGGGTCCTGAGTTAATCCTACTCCATCCTTGGCACATAAGAGACTTGTCATACTGTTTTGCACTTCAGTTAACTGTTAGAGTGCTGTTTTATTTTTGTTTTATTTGTCAATTTTGCATTTAAATCATTCTAAAAGTCTCTAATATTTAACATTTCCTAGTTAAGGTAGTTTAAGTTTTGTTGTAGCATTGCACTTGTAAGCAACCTTTCTTGGTGTCATTACATCAAAAGTTTAGCTGTGTCTGTACAGACATAAACACCCATAAAATAAGTTTTATCTATAAAACTTCCCTTAGAACTGAAACCTGTAACTTAGTGTGGATAAAACAAAGCCATTGTGTGGAGAAAAGCTTAGAGTCGCTAGTTTACACATTAAACAGCACTACTATCAATTCTTAGCACAGTCTAACCTAGTGTAGTGACAAACCCCAGAGACACCCAAAGAGACCTCTGTATGACCAATTATACAACCTACAGTAGCCCACCCAAATACATAGGCTCATAGGTTCATAGGTTCATACTAGGCTATCTGCCCTAAGGCATTTATAAGCCTAGCCAGAGTGTGTTTGGCTTTCGCCACCCATTTTAAATTAATTTTGCTATGCCCTTTTTCGAGGTTAGTATACTGTGCCTCTGTCTAACAGTGACACAGAAGTGATACCCGGGGTAAACCTACGATCTCCCATCCACTCATCAAGATTCCTCTTGAAGAGAGTCAATGAGGGACTCTGCCTAACCTGGACTGGGATTTTATTGCAGAGTGATGGGAGCCTCTGGGTTATGAATCTGTCCCTCCAGCATGTCCTATTTATTTTAGTGCTGAGGTTCAAGTCTCTCGAGCACGTAGCTCGATGGGATTTGGATTTTCTGAGGTGCAGCATGTCCATTAATTCCGGGTTGGACATGGCTTTATACATCAGGCACAGATCGCCTCTGAGTAGGCGGTATGCCACTGAATAGAGCTAGAGTTTCTTTAACCGGGCAGCATATGGCATCTGCTTGAGCCCTTTGATCCTCTTGGTGAGGTATTTTTGGGGTCTTTCCAGTTGCTGCAGGTGTCTGGTAAGGTACATCCCAAAAGGGGCATTGTACTCAATTATGGGCCTGATGAGGGATGAGTAGAGAAGCACGATGACCTCCCCTGATCTAGATGTGAATCCCTTCATGATTAGGTGGGCTATATAAAATGTTTTTCTAACCACTTTGGCCACGTGGTTGTCAAATGAGAGATTGCTATCAACTTGGGTCCCCAGGTCCCTAATTACTTCTTCTGTACTTAATGGATTACCACCTATGTGGTAATTTGTGGGCACTTTGTTTTTGCCAAAGGGGATGACTATACACTTTTTAGCGTTTAGCTTGAGGCCATGGCTCTGGCACCAGTTGTCTGTTTCTATGAGGCCCTTTTGGAGGATGCTTGTGTACACTGGAGAGTCGATTATGGCACCCAGTTTGCAGTCATCTGTGAACTTGGTCAGCCACAGTCCTTCCGTGTTGGCCTGTACCTCCGAGAAATATATACCGAACAAGAGAGGTCCCAGGACTGAACCTTGTGGGACGCCACTTGTAACTGGTTTGGAGTCTGACATGACTCCAGCAATTCTAACCATGTGGGTTCTGTCCTTGAGCCAGTTTGCAACCCATCTAGTGACACAGGGGTTTATATTTAAGCTGGTGAGCTTATCTATAATGCCCGAGTGGGGTATTGTATCGAAGGCTTTTGTGAGGTCCAGGTAGGCTGTGTGGACCACCTTCCCCTCGTCAATGGCCTTGGTGACTGTTTCAAAGAAATCGACCAGGTTTAAGAGGCAGGATCTGCCCTTAACAAAGCCGAACTGGGTAGGATCCAGTGTCTGTAGGTCCCCAATATCTTTATTTATGAGGTCCATGATGATCCTTTCCATAGCTTTGCAGACTAAGCTAGTCAGGCTTATGGGGCGATAGTTTCCAGGATCCGTTGAGGCACCACCTTTGTGGAGAGGGACCACTGTTGCTGTATGCCACTCTTTGGGTACATATCCTGTAGTAAGGCTGATATTGAACAGTAGTTTTATGTTTGGATTTAGCTCTTCTTGGAGTTCATGTAGGACGCAGCCCGGGACACCGTCTGGTCCCATTGATGCTGTGTGTTTTGCTTTGGAGAGGGCGGCTCTTACCTGAGCATCTGAGATGTCAGGGGGGCAGCACTCTGCTGGGATAGATATTTGCCCTTTTGGTGGGGTGGGGGGGGAGAAGTTTGCGCTGAACCTGTCAGCTAGGATGTTGGCAATGTCTGTGGGTTCAGTGTATTTTTTGTCATTTTGGACTAATTCTGAGCATATCTGGGAATTCCCACCCAGGTTCCTAACATAACTAAAGAAAGCCTTGTGATTATCCTTAGTGTCCTGTGCAATTTTTCTCTCGAAGCTGGCCTTAGACGATTTTATGAGTGCCCGTAGTTTTTTGCTAATACTGGTCAGAAATGCCTTCCCTTTTTGGGATTTTGCTCTATCATGTAGTAGCTTCCTCCTTCTATTGTATAGTTTGTTTATGGCTGGGGTCCACCAGACAGGACGTCTGCCTTTGGAGAATTGAGTCTTGGTTTTATTTGGGATTGCATGATCCATGCATTCCTGAAGGTGTTCATAGAATGCGTTTATAAAGGATTTTGCAGTCTGGGCTGTATTTTCCACAGGCCCGGGGGCTTTGAAGGATTCCACCTCAGTTTTGAGGAGTGTGAAATTTGCTTTAGAGAAGATTTTCACTGTGGTTTTCTGGGCAGGGGGTGGGGTCGGGATGTGAATATCCAGTGAGATTAGTTTATGGTCTGATCTTACCAGTGAGGGATACACTTCTGGTCTGGAGCATAAAGTCCCCATGTTGGTGATGATCAGGTCCAGTATGTTTTCCCCTCTTGTGGGAGTGGTAACAAGTTGTTCCATAGCATTTGAGTTTATAAATTCTAGGAACCTTTGGGCTAGGATGTTGGAGCTAGAGTAATGCTCCCAGTCTATGTTTGGGTAGTTGAACTCGCCCAATATAATGGTGTTTGGAGAGACCTTCATATTTTCCAGTGTTCTCAGGAAGGCCGAGTGGAGTTCCTGGGTTTGGGAGGGTGCTCTGTAGCAGGCTATAAACTGGAAGGCAGTTTTACCCACTGTTAGTTGCACATGGATAGTCCCTGATGCTTTGTGCTGTGCCACCAACCTGGAGGTGTGGGTATCTTTGACGAATATTGATACTCCCCCTCCTTTTATGGTTCGGTCCAAGTTTTGGGGCCGAAAAGCATAGTATGAGGTATAACCTGGTAGTGCTGAGGTGCTCTCGGGAGCCTTGAACCAGGTTTCTGTTACTGCACAGTTATCGATGTTCTCCATGCTAAGGAGAGTTTCGAGTGCATGCATCTTGAGGTTTAGACTTCTGGCATTGAGTAGCATTACTCTTAGTTTCTTATCCCTTGTGATACCTATGGAGGTGGGTTTGTCTTTTGAGCCTTGCCTAAAAAAGGCACTATGGGGATAGCAAGAGCCTTTGCCAATATCCGAAAGCCCAGGGGTGACAGGTGCAAGCCATCCCTAGCGAAGCATCATGGCTTGTCAAGCATGTCATCCCAGGCTGACAGGCATTGGATCCCCTTTGAATGACACCAATGTGACACCATGTGACATCAACATGTCCAAACAACATTGATATGCAATTTCAACATGTCTCTGCAGCCAACTTGGTAGATACGGGCATCCAATACTCTCATACCGGGTGACTTCAACTACCCTTCCATCAACTGGGAAAACTATTCAAGTACCAATGTACAGGCCCAACACTTTCTGGAATTTATCAGTTCTAATGCCCTGGACCAGCTCATTCTGAACCCCACTAGAGGAAGCAACATCCTCAGTCTGGTTATCCCAACATGGGAGACCATTGCTCCACACCTATAGTCAGTTCCTCCCTGGTTAAATCCGACCACAAACTGATCACCATGGAAATCTCCATCTCACCTACACCCCCTGCTAAGGTGACCACCCTGAAAAACTTCTCTAAAGACAACTTTGAGCTTCTAAAAACAGAGGTGGCTAACTTCTCGGCACCCATGGCAATGGAAAATAGCTGCATGACTGGTGAATCATACACCAATGCACTGTATGAGCATGTACACAAATGCATGGACCTTGCCATACCAAATAGAACTAAGATGCTCTCCTCCAAAAAAAGGAAGCCAATCTGGTGGCCCTCAGCCATCAATAAACTCTACAACAGAAGGAAGAAACTGTTGTAGAAAAACATGAAGTCACAAGACTGGAAAACCTTGCTTATCAGTCTCAAAAAAAGCTGAGATCCCTTATCAAATCCTCTAAAGCCAGCTATGAAGGCAGAATTACAGCTGACACCAAAAACAACCACAAAGCCTTCTATAGCTATATCAAAAACCTCAAAGGCAATACCCAGATTTGCTCTGAGTTATTGCACAATGAGAACCTCCTATACTGAGCCAACAGATATAGCCAGCATACTGGCTGACAGATTTAGTGCCAACTTTAACCCCTCCCAAGGCCCTATCACAATACCAGAAGAGAGCCTGGTACCCACCATTTCTGTGGCCAGGTAAAAGCTGCATTGTACAAAGCCAAGATTACAGCATCCATGGGACCTGATAATATCCTTGGCTGCATCTTACATGAGCTACAAAATGAACTGGCACCACATCTATGTGCCCTGTTCAATCACAGCCTTACCTCAGGCTATGTGCCTAACAAATGATGCACTGCTCCAGTCATCCTGGTCCATAAAGGGGAAGCAACTGCAGACCCTAGGAACTATCACCCGATTAGCCTGATGAGTCTGGTACGCAAAGCTATGGAGTGCATCATAATGGACCTGCATAACAAAGATATAGGCAATCTCCAAAGTCTTGACCCCACACAGTTTGGCTTTGTCAAGGGGAGATCCTGCCTGCTGAACCTGACTTCTTTGAGGCAGTCTCCATGGCTGTGGATGAGGGTAAGGCAGTGCATACAGCCTACCTTAACCTGGCCAAGGCCGTTGATACCATTCCACAATCAGGTATCATTGATAAACTCACCAAACTCGGCATCAATCCTTACATCACCAGGTTGTTTTCAAATTGGCTCACAGACAGGACCCACAGAGTGAAAGTTGTGTATTTCAAATCAGACTGACAACCAGTTACGAGTGGAGTCCTACAAGGCTGGGTCTTGGTTCCTCTCCTGTTTGGCATCTACTTCTCAGAAGTTCAGGCCAACAGAGGAAGACTCTGGCTGACCAGTTTCCCTGATGACTGCAAGCTAAGAGTCATTTTTAACTCCCCAAGTGATGCAGACATCCTACAAAAGGGCATCCCTGAGACCAATGACTGGTATCAGAACCACAGCCTGAAGCTTAATGCCAAAAAATGCGTTATCATCCCCTTTGGAAAAAACTCAATCCCCATGAATTACCACATTGATGGGAGCCCACTGAACACTGAAGGGGCCATAAGAGATCTGAGCACCCAGGTCGATAGCCACCTCACCTTTGACCACCACATTGCCACTGTGGTCAGAAAGTGCTTCTATGTGGCACATTTTATAACTAAAGGTTTCGCACCCAGGAAGAAAGAGGTCACCATCCCTCTCTACTCATCCCTCATTAGACCAGTCATTGAATATAACACCCCATTTGGCATGTACCTGACCAGACACCTACAACTGCTGGAGACGCCACAAAAGTACCTCACAAAAAGGAACCTAGGCCTTAAATACATGTCCTACATGGACAGACTCAAAAAACTTCAGCTATTCTTCATCTCTTATCGTCTACTTAGAGGTGATCTCTGCTTGACTTACAAAGCCATGTCCGACCCAGCCTTACTTGAAATGCTACACCTAAAGAAATCCCAATCCCCCAGAGCCACATGCTCCAGAGATCACAACCTCATTAGCACAATTAACAGAACATGCTGGAGGGACAGGTTCATCTCCCAAAGACTGCCCATACTCTGGAATAAGCTTCCCATTCATGTCAAGCAGAGCACCTCGCTGACCCTCTTCAAGAGAAATCTTGATGAGTGGATAGGTAACAGAAAGTTCACTCCAGGAATCATTCCAATTGCCCTACTGGATAGCAGCACTGTGAACTAACATCGGGTGGCAATTTTTTTGGTGTTGGCTTGTAAAGGCTCCAGGTCCATTAGTCTAGTACACACCTATGAACCTGAGACAATGTAGCAATGCACAAATATGCAGTTACACAAAAAAAGTATTAAAAAGTTTAAAGTTTAAAAACAAAAAATAAAAAATATGTGAGAATAATGCATTATAGGGCCCTGCATGGAGTATTTACAATGGTAGATTTCAGTGGTTGCTAAGGAGGCAAGCCCGGGAATAGTGAAGTATCCAGTTGTGTTCATGGATCTCTATGCAAATGAGCAGGGGTTACTGAATAGCAAAAATGGGCTACTGTGTCCGCAGATAAAAGCCATGTAGCCCCAGAACCATGTTGGTGTCCAGAAAAGAGTTATCTGACATCAAAAGGGGTGTGTTACTATATGTTTAAGCAGATTGAAGCTCAGAAGCACCTGTTTGCACAGCGCACCACTCAGCTAAGCAGGGGGGTATGTCCAGTGCTGCTAAGCTTTGATTAGCTGTGGGGCATGTGTTTTAGCTGGTTTGGACTGTGCTGAGCATGCTCGTGCATAGGGGTGTGTCCAGACTGCTGAGCAGTGTTTATACAGGTGCTGCAGGTTTGCGTGCCACCCTGCAGTGCTTAGCAGGGAAGGCAGTTAAAAAAAAAAAAAGGAAATTGCCAGAAAGCCAGTCTTGTATAAATTACTGATAACCTCTGTTCCACTTACACTGGGCCATTCAAACCCCGTAATGATGTACCTGGCAGGTGAAATGCATTATATTATGCATTATATTTAGCCAATCACACAGGCTGCATCTGTAGCAGAGCACTATAAATTATGCTAACAACCTACAATCTGATTTTCCCCCATACTTTGCACAATTGGAGTACAGATTTGGGAATTTTAAATGACCTAATGCTAGGGGTTGCTGCTGCTCGGCTACATCTGTATTAACTAGTAACCAGACAAATGTAGCAAGTGCAGAGAAGCTCGATGCTAAGGTCTGATGCTGCTGCTGACAATAGGTTTAGACTGAGAAGGAGAAGAGTGTTCAGGCCCAGGTAACCTTCCAGGAGCTACATGAGCTGGAGATTATAAAGCATTACAGGATGGACAGGGACAAACTACAAGAACTCACCAAGTTCTACAGCCCTCAACTCAGACCCAGAGCCAACAGAGGGGAACCCATCTCAAGGGAAACAAAGTTATGTGTATCTCTTAAAATACTAGCGACAGGTACTTTTCAAAGACCAACTGGGGACATGATGGAGGTCTCACAGCCATCTGCATCCAGGGTACTCCACTAGTTCTTGGCTGCCATGCAATCAATTGCCAGTGAGCACATTTATTTACCCTGCATCCCTGAGGAGAGGGCCAGCAGTATGCATCTCTTCTACCATGTAGCACACTACCCTGAGGTACTGAGTGCCATAGACTGCACTCATGTACACATGAAAGCACTGCCCAGTGAGGAGGATAGAGTGTACATCAACTGCAAGGGGTATCACTCCATCAACTTCCAGGTCATGTGCAATGCCCAGGGCATTATCATGAATGTGTGTGCTAGCAGCCCTGGCAGTTATCACGACTCTCATATCTGGCATGCATCACAGCTGTACCAGATGTTTGCCAGGGTGAACATCCCGTATGGCCATCTACTGGGGGATGCTAGCTATGCACTGGAACTGTGGATGATAACACCCATCAGAAATGCATACTCACCTACCAAAGAATGTCATAATGAGGCACATGCACAAACTAGGAACATCATAGCATGTGTGTCTGGGCTGCTCAAGTCGCAGTTCTTGTGTCTCAGTATATCTGGTGGAGCCCTGCAGTACTCTTCAGCCATATGTGCACAGGTGCTCACAGTATGTGCCATGCTACACAATATGATCCTGCAGAAACAGCTGTGGCAGGATCATCACAGGGAAGGGACACACAGGCCCCCCACCAGTGCCAATGTCCCCACAGCCGCACCCACAGAGGGACTCAGAGGAGGAACCCCCCACCAATACTGTCCCTGTAGGCAGACATAGGTGTGCCCAGTATGCCCTGGTCTTGGCAAAGAGGCAATGCATAGCACATGCACTGACAACCTAGGGTCCTAGGGAGTGACACCATACTCCGACTCACATACAGGTAAAAAGGATGCCAGCCACACCACACAACCTGTACCTTACCATATACTGGCTGTGTACTGCATGCATCAGACAGATTCATCCCTGAAGCACTGTTATTTCAACTGCTGCATTCACAAGGTAAGTCACTCTCCTTTATAACAAAAGTATGGGGTACTAGACTATAGTAGCATACGTATGGACCTGTAGCATGTATGCAAGGGAATAGAATGGGCTACTGGTCTACTTGCAGAGAACTAACAGCTATGTGGGACAACAGGTACTCTGTCCAATACTGGCTGTCCCATAATATGTATTAGACCACAAGGTAACAAAACCCACTGCAGTATGCATAGGATATGCCAAACAGCGGCAAATAGGACAGAAGCATGACTGTCAATGCTAGAGGCTGCTACCCCCAACACAGCCATGTTCCCATACAACTGCATTACCAGTATGTTTGCAAGGATATAGCAGCAGACCACACAATCCCAGGGCTGTCCCAAACAACCTAGCTACATGTTCTATTTTCACAATATGCAGGGGTCAAAGTATATGTCTGTCTGCTGTTGATAGTGTGAGGAATTAAACCTCACTTTCTGGTGGCTGGTGAGGCTCAATAGGCCAAGTACATTAGCATGGTTGATAGTGTGCATGGTTCGAAGCTGGCTGCACCTACAACTTTTGTATGTGAGGTAATCCTATGGTAGACATCCCACAGACTGTCGATATGTCACACTCTTGTTACTGCAAGAAAGCTGGACAAAGCCAGAGACAATGGAGGGTCAGAGGGCCAAACCTACAGATGGTATACATGCTCTGAGTAATCTAGACGGTGGCTAGTATAACAGCAGGTTGTAGCAGTCAGCGTAGCAGCAGAATGTAAAGGCCATCATGTAACTCGGTCAGTACTTTCAGTGGGCACCATTTAGTAGTATATCACCAAAAAACACAACTGTCTGAGGAGCAGAGCAGACATATGGGGCAGAGTGCTGGATATCCTGCAAAACATGTACAGTCAGAGGTGCGAAGACTGTAACCCTGTGTGTGATGTTACATCATATACCCCAGTCACAGCATACCTACAACCACTTAGAGCAGGAAATCTGGACAAAGCCATGAACAGGAGTGGGGCAAAGGCCCAGATATAAGGGGAAGGATTAACTAGTAGCCAGACAAATGTAGAAGGTGCAGAGAATAACAGGTCATGCAGTAGCATGGGTTTCCTGGTGTGTATGGAGTCAGTAACTCAAATGTCTGTCATCATGTCCTAATGTCAATCTATAATGATGCACCAGAAAATTATAATGCTATGTATAACATACCATACATATGATGCAAAACTCTGTACAGTCTATTACAATCTGTACAGTAGCTAGGTATGAGTTATATAGTACGTTCAGCACACAGCCGGGGAATCCCTTGGACAAAATATCAGGGAGGTGCTGGACTGTTGAAGCAGGTGCAGCAGCCAATTGGCTGCAGCACACAAAATCCCGGACTGGAGTACAGGTACGTCTGGCCTGGAGTCACCTTGTAAGTACTGACAGTCATACTGAGCATGCTCCTACACTTAGCTAATATCAGCCCATGTCTGATGCCTCATCTTCCTAAAGACCTGTGAAAATATCTCTGTGCATACAGACATCTATGTTTAGATATCTGTCTCTCCCTATCCTCTTCAGACATGATTGCCCTTATCTATCAGTATGTGGCACATATATATATGTATAAATATATGTGTGTGTGTGTGTGTGTGTGTGTGTGTGTGTGTGTGTGTGTGTGTGTGTGTGTGTGTGTGTGTGTGTGTGTGTGTGTGTGTGTATATATATATATATATATATATATATATATCTATATATATATATGTATGTATAGAGTTTTGGGTTTTGGTTAGGGGCTTTAGTGTGTGTCAGTGTTTTTTGTTACTATGATGTGTGTGTGCGAGGGGAATGTAGCTTGTATGGTGGTGTTTTCATGTGCTTGTCTGTGTAGTGTGACCTTGGAGTTAATATATTTAAATAGGGGGGGTGTGGGGGGCACAGCCCCCCTGCTTGTATGTAGTGTAGGTTTGGTGTTTGTGTGTGGGGTGGAAGGTTTGCGTATGTGTTTGTGAGTGATGTATGGTTAGTGTAGGAGTCGCGATTTTGAAATTCGTGCTTCTAGGGTTTCGGCTTTATGATCTCGAGATTCTGAAATTCGATATTTCAGGATTTCGGGATTATAAAGTGAACCTATATATATATATATATATATATATATATATATATATATATATATATATAGATAGATAGATATATAGCTACATAAAGGTGTAGAGTGATGTACACCATCCATATATATCTATATAACACAGTTACATAATGCACACACACAGCTACATCTAGGTTGACATATCTGTGATATATATATATATATATATATATATATATATATATATATATATATAAATATATATATATATACAGATAGATAGATAGATATATAGATAGATCACATGCATGAATGTCCACACCCACATGCAGAATGCTGGGGTTATCCGCATTTACACACACAACTGTTGTCTGATGGTAAAAGACCACTGTCGCATAATTACATAATCCACCCAACCACAGAACCCCTGTGTCTGTGGAATGTCACCCTGTAGACAGACAATGGTGAGCTGTCACCCTGTAGACAGACAATGGTGAGCAGGTGGAGTAATGTGCAATGGCTGCAATGCAAGACTTGGATAGGCTATATTGCCACTAGCCAATTGTCCACCTAGCAAACTGCAACTGGCCAGAAATGGCAATACTGGTAACTGTACACACATAGCAGGACTATTAATGGTTTACTATTAAAATGTCGAACGGCACTACGTCGACTGTACTATAGTCAAACACGGAAGTTCGAAAATAGTAATGCCAACGTCAAAAAAACAATCTAGGAATGGTTTTAACATGGGTCGAGGTAGGTGTTCAGTATTATTCAGAACTACAAACATCTCCCCTACCTCGACCCATGTTAAAACACAGTCCTAGATTGTTTTTTTGTCATCGACATTACTATTTTCGAACTTCCGTGTTCGACTATAGTACAGTCGACGTAATGCCGTTCGACATTTTAATAGTAAACCGCTGTTAACAGGCACCCCACTGCTATGACACTAGATACAATAACAGCATAAAGCAGGTTCATTCTGCAGGCCACACAGGCTATGTAAGACAAAGCCACTTTTTTTTGTAGCCCACAAGTACTGTGGCTGCAGCCATATGTGCACCAAATGTAACCGGTGGTGCTTGCAATTAGCAGTGTGAGCTGTAGTGTGTAATAGTAGATAGGTAGGCATTCTAATCTCACATCAGCCCCCTTGTGTATATAGATATAGATATTTACCTTACAGCAGTACAGACATCCCTATCAGGCCTATGTCTGTGCAATAGTCAGACATTTTATGGCCTTGTGACTAGTGTCCTCCTCAACAGTGACCTCTCTGGCAGCACCTGCTGATGTCATCCAACTTAAAAGCACTGGCTGACACTATCCAAACAGATAAGCTCTATGGCACATGCAATATGTGCTTAGTGATATAGTGTAGATGACTAGATAGTTAGTGGGTCTAATCTCAATCAGGGCAACTCTGTGAGTGTGGGTAAATATGTTCCCTTGCAGCAGTGTCCCTATCTGTGTGCAATGGTTATGTCTCCACAACCATCAATGCCATCTACTGTGGTGTGTCACCTATGGGGAATAGGTTCATAGGTTGGTACTAGGCTATCAGCCCTAGGGCCTATACAAGCCTAACCATAACAATTCCCTGGATATTTCTTCCCACATTATTTACTTTCCTGGACCCCTGTCTAGCAGGGCGACTGACGTGATCCCTGGGGTGAATTTCCTTTCTCCCATCCAATCGTCAAGGTTCCTCTTGAAGAGGTCCAAAGAGGCACTCTGCTTGACATGTATGGGCAATCTATTCCAGAGTCTGGGGAGTCTCTGGGTCAGGAACCTATCCCTCCAGCATGTTTTGTTTATTGTGATGACAAGGTTTAGATCCCTGGAGCGTGTAGCTCTGAGGAATTGGGATTTCTTTAAGTGTAGCATGTCCAACAGCTCTAGGTTTGACATGGCCTTGTATGTTAAGCAGAGATCGCCTCTGAGTAGACGATACGCGACAGAGTATAGCTGGAGTTTTTTAAGGCGGTCAGCGTAGGGCATCTGCTTTAGGCCTGTGATTCTTTTAGTGAGGTATTTCTGAGGCCTTTCCAGTTGTTGCAGATGTCTTGAGAGGTACATACCAAATGGGGCGTTGTATTCTATAATGGGTCTAATGAGGGATGAGTACAGTGGGACAATGACCTCCTTTTTTCTGGATGAAAAGCCCTTCATGATGAGGTGTGCCACATAGAAGGATTTCCTGACTGTTGTGGCGATGTGGTTATCGAAGGTGAGACCACTGTCCACCTGTGTCCCTAAGTCTCTTATCACACTTTCTGTGTTTAGTGTACTGCCACCTATATGGTAATTCATGGATACATGTTTTTTCCCAAAGGGGATAACAATACATTTCTTGGCATTGAGCTTGAGCTCATGGCTCTGGCACCAAGCATCTGTTTCTGTAAGGACCTTTTGTAGAGTATCCACATCATTTGGTGATTCAATAATGGCTCCCAGTTTGCAGTCATCTGCAAACTTTGTTAGCCAGAGTCCCTTAGTGTTGACCTGTACTTCAGAGAAGTAGATGCCAAACAAGAGCGGCCCCAGGACTGAACCCTGAGGTACTCCACTTGTCACTTGTCTGGAGCTGGATTTGGAGTCGGCTACTTTTACAGTGTGGGTTCTATCAGTAAGCCATTTAGCAACCCATTGGGTGACATAGGGATTAATGCCCAACTTAGTAAGTTTATCTATGATTCCAGAGTGGGGGATGGTGTCAAAGGCCTTGGCAAGGTCTAGATAGGCTGTGTGGACCACCTTACCCTTGTCCATGGCTCTGGAGACTGATTCAAAGAAGTCAATCAGGTTCAGGAGACAAGATCGGCCCTTCACAAACCCAAACTGGATGGGGTCCAGTGTTTGAAGGTTGCCAATGTCTTTGTTTATAAGTTCCATGATAATACGCTCCATGGCCTTGCAGATAAGGCTTGTCAGACTGATGGGACGGCAGTTTCCGGGATCCAAGGTGGAATCCCCCCTTGTGGATTGGGATAACTGTAGCTCTGCGCCACTCAGTGGGCATGAAACCTGAGGTGAGGCTATGATTAAACATGACACTTAGGTGAGGTGCCAGTTCATATTGTAGTTCATGTAGTACACAGCCCGAGATGTCATCTGGTCCCATGGATGCTGTATTCTTGGCTTTAGAGAGTGCGTTTTGTACCTGTGTGGCCATTATTACTGGAATTTGGCAATCTTCCGGTATTGAGATGGGCCATTTAGGGGTGAGAGGGGGGTGAAGTTGGCACTGAATCGATCTGCCAGGATATTGGCAATATCCTTCAGATCAGTATATTTAATGCCATTCTGTTTTAGCTCAGAGCAGATCTGAGCATTGCCATTTAGATTCTTGACATAGTTATAGAATGCTTTGTGGTTGTCTTTGGAATCTTTGGCAATTTTATTTTCGTAACTAGCTTTGGAGGATTTTATGAGGCATCTCAGTTTCTTACTGAGGCTAGTAAGGGAGTTTTTTGCATCCTGGGATTCACAGTGCTATGTCATACAGCCACTGTCAGAAACATTGGTATGTGTTAGTACAAGTATATGAGGGCAGTCCAGCAACATCAGTGTTCCACAATGACAGACAGCAATGCAAACCTGCTGTAGGTTATCTTCCCTGTAGGCATCCTACTTCTGCAGTACACAGATGTTTGTGGAATGTGTACATGTGCTGTGCTTGATATATGTGGTCCATTTGCCACAAACATGTGGATATCTAGCAAATGGTTGGACAGTAATTGATGGTTGTTCTCAGAATGTAGAGAATCTGGCTGTCACACACCAGAACCCTCAGAAAGCAGTTATGCTACAGTAATATCTGTTACTGTATTCATCTACCTTAACAACACTGGCTGACAATCTCAACACAGATAAGCTCTGTGATGCATGTAATGAGTACTTAGTGCTATAGTGTATACTACTATATATGTAAGGGTTCTAATCTCAGTAAAGGTAGCTCTGTGAGTGTATGTGTGTAAATATATCACTTTGCAGCAGTGTGCCTGTCTGTGTGCAATGTTTATACATTTTAAGGCCCTGTGACTAGCTAGTCCTGAATAGCCCACATCTACCTAGACATAAATGCTATCCGGCACCACCTACATTTGTAGGTACAGAACACCCAGGTGACACATATCAAGGGTAGCATGCCTTGTCATGGGGTATACATGCAGGATTATGCTGCCCCCCCACTGTTCCTGACACACTGTTCTACATATATGCACCTAGGTAGCCGCACACATATACAGCTGTACCATGTTGATGTCATATTTCTGCCGTGCTAATAAAACCAACAAAACTAACTTCAAGCGAAAGCACATTAACTTCATTGCATATTTCCACTGTGCTGCCATGCTATCCTGAGCCACTGTATTCCCACCAAGTCTCCACAGCATAGCCACTCAGACCCCTGGAACGGAAACATACACAGTTCTGAGAGACACCTGTCATTCTGCAACACTACTGCCAATCTAACATCATGCAGCAAAGGTACAAACACTTTGATGTTTACTCATTACAAATGCCAGCATACAGCACCTGTCATGGCATAACACTACCGCACTACAAAACGTCATGTAATGTAATATAGTCACCCTGTCCATCTGACACATATTTTTATGTCCCTGCATCGATGGTATGGATGGCAGGGATGTGGCACAGGGTGTGGAGTGGTGTGGGGGTGCCAGAGGCCTAGGCTGTGACAAACAGTTGACATTGTGTGTGTCAGGAAGGGGTGCTGGTCAGATGAGCCATGGAGAGGTGCTATGTGTGTCTTTTAGTGATCTGCATGTGACAGTGATGTTTGAGTGTGTGCGTGTACACAGTCAAGTCAGATGCTAGCCCTACACTTGGGTATGTTGGACAGTTGTGGACTGTATATGGCAGAGCAGACAGATCACCATCTCTTGCCACAAACACAGGAACTGGGTCTGCCAGGAGTGGCACTGGAGCCACCATGCCGAGTGTCAGATGCAGTGCTAGTCACTGATAGTGACTGGTATCTGCTGGGCCCGTGTCCCTCATGGGGCCACCCAGGATCATGTGCCTATGGCCTGCCACATCATTGTGTGGACAGCACACTCTGTCCTGTAATTCTGGAGGTACTGCCACTATGGAAGCATGAGTGTGCATGGCCAAGTGGACTCTCAGCAGATGTTGTTGCTGACCTATGTCCACGTGCCTGATGCCCAACTCCCACTAGATGTTCCAGCACAGACAATGTGTGGTCAAGGACTCACAATGTCTCACCCCACTATATGTCCACTACATAAGTGAAATGATCCATGGCATCACCAATGTGGTGGAGGGAGTCAGAGATGTCAGACTGTGCTGCATCCATGATCCTGAGCATCCATCTGGTGTTGCATTTGGAATATGCCTGTGCCTCCATGATGGACCAAAACATGCATCTAGTGACCTGTGATGTGACACCTGTGACAGGTGGTGGATGGGCAGCAGTTCTCCTTTGAGCACTCCTGTCAATCTGCCTGTGTGGGACCTCACCAGCTCTCTGGCTGTGGCTAGTGTCTATACTCACTGATGCCATTGTTGTCAAACTCTCCTGTTTGATACCACTACATTCTGACTGTCCAATATCTGTGGCTACAGGGGACTGGGTATGTGTGGGCATATTGACTGTGTGAGGGGACAATGGGGAGGAAGTAGAATGTCAACCCATGGGACAGATTCAGTCCCCAACAACCCCACCTGTGCCTCACTATGGCCACCATCATCGTCAGAGTCAAATGTGACACTGACATTAGGTTATGAGGGGGACACACTCCAAACACCATGGTCACCTGTGAGAAGGAAGACAAGTTACCAGGTACAGGACCTTATACTCTGGCTACACCTGATGTACCTATGGAAATGTGAGGAAGAGGTATTGTCAGCAATACCAAATGTGGCATTGTTACAGGACAATATGTGCATATATCAGCATGTACAGTAGGTAATGTGATACTGCCTACATTGATGACATTCTGAGTATGTGTGCATAACTGTGCATTAAAACCAGCCCCCTCCAAATGCAGATAGACTTGACATCCATGTACTGGTATGCAGAGGCTGCCACAATGACTGATACAGTATTACAGTGATGAAAACAGGAGGCTTACCTGTATGCTCCTCTGCTGTGGATGCTGTGGCACCCACCTCCACGATGTATGGGGTGATAGATGCTTGCTTGCTGGAGGTTGATCCCAGGTTCACCAGGAATTCTTCTGTGGCCAAGAGTGGTTGTTGTGCAGCAGGCCGTCCACCGGTGGCAGTGCAGTCCCTGACCACAGCAGCAGCCCTTTGCCATGCAGCATTGACCATATCAGTTGCCTGATGTTGGACCTGCTCAGATGTTATGTCCTGTAGCCCTACTTGGTTGATGGCTGTGACAAGGTTTGCCCATAGTGCCACATGTTATTCATGATGCTGGTGACCCCTGGAGAGCAGAATGTTATGATGCAGTCTGAGGCCATTCAGGATAACATTTATTTTCAGCATCTGAAAATGGTGGGTGCCTCCATCAATAATGCATCCTTTCTGAAAGACAAGAAGAGGGCAACACATCACAGGACCAGATACATTGCTACCCACTATGTACAGATCCTGCACATCCAAATTGGCCTGCACTATCCACTGCTACCTCCAACGTCATACCCCGCAGTCTAGCAACACACCATGTTTGTGGCTACCACAACATAGGAGCAATACTGGTTATGTCCCTGTGTGCCATGACAGAGTGTGCTGCATGTCTCCACAACCATCAACGCCATCTACTGTGGTGTGTCACCTATGGGCACTGTCCCATTACTATGTCATACAGCCACTGTCAGAAACATTGGTATGTGTTAGTACAAGTATATGAGGGCAGTCCAGCAACATCAATGTTCCACAATGACAGACAGCAATGCAAACCTGCTGTAGGTTATCTTCCCTGTAGGCATCCTACTTCGGCAGTACACAGATGTTTGTGGAATGTGTACGTGTGCCTGATATATGTGGTCCATTTGCCACAAACATGTGGATATCTAGCAAATGGTTGGACAATAATTGATGGTTGTTCTCAGAATGTAGAGAATCTGTCTGTCACACACCAGAACCCTCAGAAAGCAGTTATGCTACAGTAATATCTGTTACTGTATTCATACCCTTACTTTGTATGACCAATATGTACACTCTTTCGCTGAGGTTGGGCCTGTGTTCCCCCACTAATAATGGCTATGACCTGAATTCTTGCTGTAGGGGGTTGCCAGGTATGCTAGCCATAGCTCTCAAGTGATGAGATATGAATGTTGACAAAACAGTGACCTGGCCAGAGAACATCAGGGACAGTCAGGGACACCTTTACAATTTCTGATCTATACCTGTGTGACATTCACAGAATGAGGGGAGCTGAATGACAGCACATCATGTGATAATGACAGCTGTATCTACCCTTACTGTCAATATGTCTAACACATAATCCAGTAGCATTCGTACAGCAACCAGCCATAGTTCCTGCACAGTTCAAACTCCAACAGATTATCCTGTATTCCTGTCTGTTGCACTTAACATAGCCTGTTTTCCCACCATTATACACCATTGGGCCATTCTTAAAAATGTGGTGTGGCACTTAGCACTGCGCAAACCAGCTTAGCTGAGCAGTGCTTAAACTGCCAATGCTCAGTGATGCTTAGCAGTTTGCAAACCAGCTTAGCTGAACTGATCAGTGTTTAAACTGCCACTGCTTAACAATGTTTATCAGTGTGCAAACCAGCAAAGCACAGCCAAGTGATCCTTAAACAGAGATTGTTTTAGCAGTGCTTTTCATGGCTTAGCATGGCCTAACAGAGCTTAGCTGAGCACAGCAAAACATGATTTAAAAATAATTGGCATAATTTATATTTAGAAAATAATTGTTTAATTTCCCTTCCATGTATTCAAACCCTGCACTCTACGTGGATATGGGGAATGCTGCTTTACTTTTACATATACCTCTGAGCCAAGTTTCAGCACTGCTAAGCATCTGCGCAAACCCACTAAGCTATGCTTAAATTTGAACTTTGAATCATAAATAAAATGCATCTGGTTTCTATTTTTAGATGTTTGGCATGGTGTTATTAGATTGAAGTTATTGCTGTCAAGCACTTGGATAGTGCAAGGGGTGTGTTACTCATCTACCAACACAGTTAGTGATACACTCCCTACACTGATTCAATACCATCTCCCCAGCTCTCCCTCAGTAACGGGCCTTCATTAATATACATGGTGTGCAACCGAGGGGGATCCGCATACAAGGACACAGTAACAGCTGTGTAGGCTGTACACTACTCCTACATGGATTTTATTAAATCTTGGGGATAGTTTAAATCCACGCAAAGTACTCCATCAGTGCAAAGCTTCAGTATCTTTCATGCATTTAGACCATCAGCTGTACAGACAAGAGTGAAAGCTAGAGAAGTCTCAATCTATAATAGTGACAAGCATAACTCAACATTGGTTAAACAGGACAATGACCAGTAATTTATCCACATGCAAATCACAATAGACAAATTCCCATACCACATCCCAACAAGCTATAGGTATGTCCCTAGATTCCTATAACTCATACCTAGACCTACTGGTGACACTCGCCATTAAACCAAATAACTTATTCATGGTACACTTGGAAATATACACTGCCTCACACTCACAGGCACAACAATTTCTAGACTTTATTAACACAAATACCCTTGAACAGATAGTGTGCACACCCACCAGAGTTTCAAACATATTGGACTTGGTATTCATCAATATGGGAGAGTGCTGTATCCCACCCCCTACTCCATGTCACACCCTCACTGATGAGGTCAAACCACAAATCTGTCTCCTTCGAAATAAAAATCAACTTGGTAGCCCCAGCAAACCCTGTAACAGTTAGGAACTATTCCAAAGCAATCTACACCCTATTACATGATAGTTCATCAAAATGTAATGCTCCTCCCAATCCTGACTTCACAACAGCCTATGTGGAATTGTTCACAGAGACCTGTAGAACCATGTATATGGCTATACAAAGGCTGCTGTGCCTACTAGAAGTAAGCCCAAAGCAAACTCTATAAACAGACTTCACTGGTAGAATCATAACTGTAATAGGGTATATAACTAAAGGGAAAAAGTTATGGCTAAAATCAGGAAGAGCAACTCCCATAACAATAGCACCTCTCTAACTAAACCAAAAATTAAGGACTACTTAAATCCAACAAGGCCAAATTATGAGGTCATGATAGCCTCACAGGCTCAAGACAACCCTAAGGCCTTCTACAGCTATGTCTAAACCTTAAAGGTAGCACACATCAGTGTGCTGAACTGGTAGTCAATGATGTCACCTTTGTTGAGCAGAGTGACACAGTAAATTTGTTGGCTGACAAATTCAACTCATACTTCACCCCCCACCTGTGTCCTCCATGAAATACCTACTAGCATAACCCCTCTCCAACTATTAACAGAAAGCAGGTCATGGCAGCACTTTCTATGGCCAAAAACACACCCTCATTTGGCCCAGACAATATCCTGGGATGCCACTAAAATAGCTGGAAACATGACCCATCAAGACCACTTGAGTCACTTTTCAACTATATGGAGGACTTTACAAGTGTGAACCATCAACCAGCCCTGGAAACTACAGACTTATTGGGCTGACTAGTCTAATATGCAAAGCCATCAAATTAGCTATTATTTGAAATAATCAGCAAAGATTTAAGCAACTTTCAGACACTGGAACCAACCCAGTTTGCCTTTGTCAAAGGAAGATCATGCCTACTAAAGGTGGTGATTTGAGAAGGTCACTAAGGCAATGGATGAAGGAAAAATCACCTATACCACCTACCTGGACCTGGATAAGATGTTTGATACAATTCCACACTCAGGTATAGCTGACAAATTCATTTAACTGTGCTTAAACCCCTTCATAACTCACTGGCTTGCCAGCTGGCTCACAGACAGAACCCAGGAAGTCAGGATTGATGATACCACCTTCACTAAGAGACCGGACACCAGCAGGGCACCTTAGGGCTCTGTACTGGTACCACTCCCATTTGGCATTTACTTCTGTAGGTAAAGGCTAATGTCAAGGGCCTTTGGCTGACCAAGTTCACAGATGACTGCAAATTGGGAGTTATCATAGATTCTCCCCATGACACAAACATACTACAAGAGAATCTAACACAGACAGATGACAGTTGCCAAAGTCACAGACTAAAACTGAATGCCAAGAAATACATTAGTGTATTTTGGAAAAACTGTCATCCAGGCTAATTACTCCATCAATAAGACATGCCTCAAGAGTTGACCCAGTAGTCATGGATCTGGAAACATATATAGACTGTAATATGGCCTTTGACCAACATGTGGCCAAGGTAGTAAGAAAATCACTCTATGTCATCCAACTTATAAGTAAGATCAAGGTGTACGGTCATGGCATGTGGGTCCAAGCAAGTCATAGTGCCACTTCATTCAGCCTTTATCTGACCCATCATTGAGCATAATCCCCTCTTCAGCAGGTACCTGACTTAACATATGCAACAGTTGGAATGCCCACAAAGGTTCCTTCCCAGGAGATTCCAGTGTATAAACTCATCACCTTATACAGATTGCATTAAAGCCCTATTTCTATACTCTGTCTCCTACAAATTACTGAGAGACTATCTATGCCTGAAATACAAGGCATCTTCAGATCCAGCTCTGATGGATCTTTCACATATCTGCAAAATGAACAGCATCAGAACCACTAGATCCAAGGATTTATGTTTTCCTTGTGATGTAAATAAGACATGTTGGTAAGACTGGTGTGTGTCTCAGGGGATCCTCATGCTCTTGATCAGGCTCCCCACCCATGTAAAGCTGAGTCCATCCCTAACCATATTTAAGGATAACCTTAATACAAATACTGCACATTTTGTCAATATACTGGTGAGCAGCAAATTAGGTTATACATCTGTTAAAGTTGGCTTAAAAGCAAGGGTGTTCATTTAACAGCTCCTGGATTACAATGAAAGTTTTGACACCTCAGGAAGAATGTGAGAGAGGTCTGTCAGCACTTGGACTAAATAATGGAAGATTTAAATCATGCAATTTAGCTAGTTTATTTTGTTGAGCATTTACAACTACTGTAAAAGAGATAAGAGCTGCTCTAAGAACAAAAATCAGAGTAATCTGAGCAAAAAAAAGAAAATGAAAAGTAGGTGCCAGAAGTTGTGCAAGATGCCTGTGACTCACATTATTGCCATTCTGTTAACATGGAAGCTAAAAAAAAAAATTTCCTCATGTCCAGCATGACTCACATAAAGGGATCTTGAAGTGAATTCAGGGGAAAACCTCCAAAATTACTTTAAGTGGCAGATCCATTGAGATACAATAACCATAATCATTTAATGATTCTGGTGCATTGAAATAGTCAGAGTACTTCAAAGGCAGCTAGTCAAATAATAGCACATGTGCTCCAATGGCCTTCAGAGAGTTAATTTCACTTCCTTAAGAACTTCTTAAACCTGACCAAATGCATGCCAGCATTTTACAGTCTGCTATTTTAAAAGCCAATAGGCTTTATTTCTATGAAAAAGTTGAGGGAAAGTGAAAAATAAATAAAACGTTTTATAAATTGAAGAAATGGCAGACAATTACTAAAAAAAAAGGCCATTAACAGTATACATTTTACAGTAATATCTTCAGATTTAGCCTCTAATTTAATAGTAAGGCAGGAAATATCACAATACTTGTATATTTCTACCTGCAAAGATGTTGAGTGTGTAAGGTACTATATTCAGTGCTGTCTATGTTATTACTTCATTTGTACAATGGTTTAATATATACACTGGTCTGTGCTAATAAGTATTCCCAGAACCACACTACAGGCAGCCTTTCTGTAACTAAAAAATAAACACATGACAAATTAATTAAATACCGCACCCAGCAAACTCATATAGGCCTTCATTTCACTATGTACAGTTTCACACATATTGCAGTAGATGAATGCATAACTTAGCAGTGCAAAGGAAAGAAAATACGAGTGACAATTTTTCACTGTGCTTCTGCTACTTTTTAATTAATGATGACATGTATGACCCAAAATTGACTAAAGTTACATAGATGAGGGAGTTGTAATTCAATGTTAACATGTACTTCCAGGTTACAAAATGTTGCAGCAGCAGAGAGTAAGACAACTTCAGTCTGGAGGAGACTCCAATCCTCACGGATTCACTGAGAACAAATGGGAAACACCTTTTTAGAAAAGGGTGGCCAAAACAGGAAGAGAGAGAGAGAGAAGGCATGGAAGCAAGCAGTAGTTGACATAAATGGTGTAAGGGGGAGGGTGCACCCTAGCACAATGCAAGAAAAAGAGACATTGACATGGTGGAATGGGCCAGGACAAAAATTAGACAAAATGTAATTGCCTTTAGTGGCATTTGTGCACTACAACATTTAATGCCAGTTAAGGAATAACTTCTGTCTATAAGAATTGGGAACCGGATACAGATGAGGAGGCTACTGTCATCATTAGTGGTAGTGTTGACCAGTAGCTTCAGACCCCAGCAACAACCACAGCCAGGCAGTGTTCAAGGTTAGTGTGTGTAGCTCATTTTACTATATTATGCTTAAATGTATTTGCCGTGACATGTACACATATCATTGTTACATGCTTCATCAACAGGCATGCCATCAATATCACCTGCATCAGAAAATTTAAAGACAGTATATGCTACGTTTTGTCATCCACCTACACATTTACATAATTATACCTGATACAGGTTACATTAAGCATATCTTCACATACTACTTCATGGGATCAGCACCAGAACCAAACTCATCCTTTGCCTTAACACAGCAGACTGATGTTGACAGGAGGATGGCTGCCAAAGATGCTGCTATAACTATCAGATTCATGACACAGCCTGAGGACACTGGTACATGGTCACAAAGTGTACTGACATGGACCACTGCACCACAACAGGTAGATAACTTCTTAGGTGGTGCGAAAGGTGCACAGATTCAGCACAATAACATCTTATTACCAGGGAGGGGAAGACACACTCAGCTCACTACCTGCTTCTTGTGTTCAGACTGAACCCCTTGATGAAGACACTACACTTTCAGAGAAAATTGTACTTACTGTCCCACCTGTGCACAGATACCAGGCAAGAGCATATTTCATGGTTTACTATCAAAATGTTGAAATTCACATGGTTGACAGTCATAATGTCGAAAGTCATTACACCGAACGTTCAAAATAGTGAAAAAAAAATGTCAAAGTTTAAATGGTCGAAAAAGACCAGCAGCGCTGACAGTAGTGCACCCCCCACACCCCCTGCTACTTCTATATTACAACTCCGAGATCGCACAACAGTGCTGACAAGGGTATATCCTTGTCCTGTTGTCAACATAACGTCGACAGGTAATTTGCATGCACTTCCTGTTGACTAAATGAACTACTTAATATTCATGTGTCGACCATATGGGTCGATCAAATGAACGTTAGACCATAAGAATTTCAACCTTTTGATGGTAAAACCATATTTCACATTTAGCTTCAAAGAAATGCAAGGACTTGGATGTCCATCAGTAGTTGTGTCATGGCATAGTTCATGTCCGGGCTACTGAAACTGAAAGTCAGACAGTGATGGTTTGAGTAGTGCGTGGGATGCATGAGGTATTTCACCAGTAAATCGGAATGGTGGAACCCAGGGACAATGCCATGATAATATTCATGCACAGTATAGTTGCAGACACATCATCTATGTCAGCCTCCCTGAACACACTCAGAAAGGCTCACTAGACCCACATTAAGAACACAGATGGAGATGGCCTGGGAACTGTCTGCTTGCATAGTAGATGAGTAGGCCACTCGTCACATCCATCTCAAAAAAGTGCTGTAGGCATTCAAGTGGATTCCACAAAGAAGAAAGCATCTATGCCTCATCAGACTTCCACAACATGTGGAAGAATCTCTCAGCTGAGGTCTAGGTCCTACAGCACTTTTACATCAATGTCAAGAGGTCCCTCTGCATCCAGTAGAGCCCATCATCACAGCAGCTCTGCTTTACTCAGATGCCAGCACTTGCTCTCAGATTAAGGGCCCATCACCCTCACTATCCTTAGGGAGACATTGAGCATGACACCTTCGAACTACAATTTACACTTTCAAAATAAGTAAGAGGAAAACAATACTCACCCAGCTGTCTAATTACACACACAGCTACAGCAGCACTTCTAATGGGAATCTGAAAAACACATAGCAGAGAATACCAAAAGAGATTTAAAAAAGAAAAAGAGAGAACTTATTTTCCTTATGCAATTACTTTCTGCTACTTAATACTCAACATGGTCTTATTCTTGATACTGCATTTAAATACAATAGTGCAGCCATAAATGTGTTCCAAGACCCACTTCTCTACACTAAATCCCTGCCAGTATAACCAACACCTGTGCCTGTTACCCCTCAATACTGTCCACATGATGACTAAAAATATTATTATGAAAACAAATTCTATTGTCGAATATTAAGAAATGTCTGATGTACAGTGTAAGTTGGCCATGCACCCCACAACATACTCAACAAGTAACACTGCATGCATCAAGTATTATTTGTAAAACTGTTTCTTTTTTTTCACTGTTACTTAATGAATGTCATGGGCCATCATCATGGACTAGACTCCACCTCTTTGCCAACACAGTCATATGCCATGCACAAGCCTGCCGGAATGTCTGCTGGCCATCATCACTTTCATCCCTGGTAGAAGGAATGATTGTGGGAGCTGCACCATAGCTATCGGTCACTGGATGTTTATTTATTTATTTATTTGTTTACATTTAATAACTGGGCAGTGTCTGACTGGGCCAGAAGCCCATTTTCAGGGGAGACCCTGAGAGAAAAGCTCCAAGGAATATTACATAATTATACATTTGTACATATGATGATTACAATAGGAGTTCAAATGCAAGTAGCTTGACATTGTATCTAAAAGAATATAACAATGGTAGTGCAATAAGCTTATACTATTCATCCAGACAAAACAAAAATATATATTTGTTTTTTTTTTCAGGATAAAAATGTCACAGACTGAAGCTGAGAAGGCTCAGTTGCCAAGAAATATTGACAACGGGTGGTGGAGAGAAGGAAGTTTGACAGTAAGGGGTTAAATTAGTTAGTCTGGTGGAGAACATGAGCAAAGCCTATGTTTGGTGAAATATTCCTTTAGGGACTGTTTAAATGAATGTGTGTCACTGATGGACAGAATATGCTGAGGTAGAGAATTCCAGTGTTTGGCAATGATATGTGAGTATAAGGAGATGCCGTGAGAGTTTTGGGTTTTGTTAACCTTCAACAATACTTTATCAGCAGACCTAACAGATTTTAGGTTAGTGTACAGTTGGACAAGGTCAGATAGAGCTGGGCAGTTGTCAGGTTTGTATAAGACTGTACGGGCAGTTAGTAGCTGAGTCAGAATAAGCAGGCGAGGCAGCTGTAACCAGTTTAGCTGGAGAAGGGCAGTGCGATGGTGCGATCTTTGAGACTGATTAGTGGCAAATTTGGCTATTCAGTTCAGATAAGTGAAGATTGGTAAACATTAGTGAACAGTAAAGCAGTGAAGATAAGAGATGGATTCTGGCTGTTGCAAGTCTGGCATGGTCAGTAAGATATGATTTAGCCCTAGAGAGAGAACCCAGTTTGACATGAACCTTTTTAACTGTTAGTCCAAGGTGTTTGTCAAACTTAAGTCCACTATCAATTGTGACACCAAGAAGTTTTGTATGTTCAATGGGTTCTATTTTTGTGCCATTGGTGGAGGAAATAGAAATAGGTGGTTGGTTGATTGTTGTTGAGGTGTTATAGAAGACCATAAGCTTGGTTTTATTGGGGTTAAGTATAAGTTGATGGGCTGTTAAGTAGTTTTCAATATTGTGGAGGGCTGCCTTTTTTCTTGGAGTTCCTTGATTGAGAGGACAGAGCAGATTAGGGAAGCATCATCAGCATATTGTATGATTGGGGCTGGATTTGCTGAAGAGTTTAGGTCATTGGTAAAAATTGTGAATAAAAGTGGGCCAAGGATAGATCCTTATGGGACTCCTACACATATAGGGAGTTGGGGGGAGAGTTTATTGTCCCATAAAGTGGCTTGTTTCCTATCTGACAGGTAGCAATGCAACCAGCTTAGGGCTTCAGAGCTGCAGTGGTAGAAAGCCAGTTTATTGAGAAGTATGTGATGAAATACAGTGTTAAATGCTTTTGACATATCTAGGAAGGTATCAGAGACTAGTTGTTTTTTGTATTTTAGTTGATTTATGGTATTAGTAAAGCTAATAAGAGCTGTACTGGTGCTATGCCTAGGCTAAAAACCATGTTGTGTATTAGATAATAGATTATTTGACAGAAAGTGGTCTAAGATCTGTTTGTGTATACATTTTTCTAAGATTTTGGCAAGTGGTGATAAAATGGCTATGGGTCTATAGTTGGATACATCAGTAGAAGGGCTGCCTTTAAGTAAGGGTATGACGTGAGCATACCTCTCAAACTCTTAGTGCAAGAAATCTGGATAAAGCCTGACAAAATGGGGGTACAAAGGCCCAAAAATAGGGACATATTTTAAATATTGTTCTTATAAATTTAGAATATTTCTAAAATAACAGGAATTGTTTTAACACACATTTCTGAAAGATTTCAAGTCTAAAACTCAAATGTATGGCACTACAAAGTGACTTCAATCCTCAGATCATCCCAGTGATTTATGAGGAACAGACCAAAAATATGAGTCAAAAATCTGGACATTCTGTGAAAATCTGAACAGTTGAGATGTATGAATGTGAAATACTTTGCAGAAGAGTGGTATGCACTGTTCAGAGATAGAACAGTTACTGAGAATAGATATAGGGTAAGTGATGGAAGTAGCAGCTAGTTGTAGAACGTCACCAGGTAGCTGGTCTGCAGCTAGTGTGCAAGGTTTTAGTTTGGATAGGTTTGAGATAGAGGAGTGTAGAATTGTTGTTGGAGTTTGAGGTATGGACAGAGGTATATTAGGGGTTCTGTTTAGTAGAGAGGTTACTGAGTTAATAAAATGGGAATTAAATCGAGTGGCTATGCAATTGTTTTGGCTGGCCAGATTTGGGGCTGGGTAGTGGGTTTTCCTGGGTTGAGAAGGAGGTTGGTTGTTTGCCAGAATCTTTTCAGATTTTTCTGTTATTTTAGCTGACTTGTTTGGAATAAGTTTTTTTTATCTTGTTTAATTAGTTTTTTGGTTTGATTTCGAAGTTGTTGGTAGGTAATGAGATTCTGTTCGCTTCTATTATTCTGAAAGAGATACCAGGCTCTGTCCCTTTGTTAGAAGAATTGTGTCTTTTGACAACCAGGGAAGCTGTTTGGATTTGGTACAAATTTTTCTAATTGGGGATAGATCATGAAGTATTTGTAGGAAAGCACTACTGAAATACTGTACTGCACAGTCCAACTGAAGAATTTTTAGAGGTGCCCAGTCATATTGTTAAAAAACAGTATTAAATAAGGTAGGAGAAAAGTGTTTTTATTGCGAATGTAGCAAAAAGAAATGTTACAGGAATTTTGTGTATGTTTTCTAATTAAGTAGGTAGGGAAGTGATCGCTTAGTGTGTCAGGGAGACACCCAATATCATAGCTAATATTGGATTTGTTTGTTAAAATTCAGTCAAGATTGGATTGCCTGTTGCTGTGTTAGTCGATGCATGTGGGGTGGTTAATTTTTTGACAGAAATTGTACAAGTTCATAAAGTTAGTATGGGGGGTTAGAAGAGCAGGTAGTCCAGTCACTGTTGCAGTGGTGCACCAGGCTTATGTATAAGCATGTTGTGCAGAATGTAGCAGTCAGTAAACATCCTACATGTAGTAGCAGGGTCATACTGAATGACTCCCAAAACTCATCCAGTTAGTAGAGATGGGCAAACATTTGCTCAGTGATTATCCATGAGTGGGGCAGTGTAGTGTTGATGCCCTCCTTGGAAGCTGCTTGGGGGTTACATACTGGTGTCATTAGCTAAGGTTGCAGTGAGTAGCTTCTGTCCCCTGTAAAACAAACATGGGGGGACTCATAACAAAAAGAGGGGAATGATTCCTCAACCCTACATATACTACCACTCTATAGATGCTGAAATAGCTAACATTAAGAACAATAAAATGAATTGCTTTTACAAATAGGTGACCATGAGGAATCCTACAATGCAAGAAGAGGTGATGCAGTGAGTTAGTGTGCCAGATATAGGAATCATGGGCACTGCCAGGAAATTGGGCCAAAATGTTGGTGATGCACCCCCATGCATTACACACTTCATGGCAGCTGATTGAACAGTAGTCTTTCCTGGTCTGGTACCACTCCCCCCCTGGTCCAGATGGCAATATGGATGCAATCTATTGCACCAAGGACCTCAGAGGAAAGCATGCCATTCCACTACGTGAAGGTTGGGTTGGCATAATGGTTAAGGTATCTACAATACAAACACAAGGTGCAGGGTTTGATTCTTACATGGTATAATTGGCTAGGCTTAAAATGGCCCCCAAGGGCAGTTAGCCTAGTACTAATATATGAACCTATGCGTATATATATATATATATATATATATATATATATATATATATATATATATATATACATATATATATGTGACATTGGGAAAAAGTGTACTGTTCCACATATGCCAATAGTATGCTGAGGAGCTGCTGAAGTATTCTCAAGGCAGAGGCCGGGGAGATACCTAATGTGTTCTCAGTCTGCTCCTGGAAGGTGTCTGTGCCACGTATACTGAGATTTATACATTCCTTGATATCATTGGGTTCAAGAAGGCCACGCATCCCCCCAGGCCCCATCTGTGGGCTGTACAAACTCACCAAAGCCCATACTATGCCGCTGTCTACCCTAAATCTATCCAAAATTTCCTGAACAGTAAAGTTCAGATGGGTTAGCCTTTGTTTGTATCTTCTTCTTACTGACTGGTGGACATTGCTAAGTGCACCTGGTTTTTGGGGAGCTAAGAGGGAAGCAAACCCAGCATCTCTGCATATTGCAAAGTACGTGGAAAAGGTGCAACTTTCCTTTTAATAATCCTTCTGCACATGGCGCAGAATGGCATCAGTAGATGACTATGAATAGCATTAAGGTGGGAAGAGCTCTTAATTTGAATAACACGGTGACAGAGTTTCCACCTATTCCTTATTTAAATCTCGTTATGCTTTGTTTCACATATCACTTTCTCAAACTACTTGCTTTCTTTCACATATCACTTTCTCAAACTACTTGCTTTCTTTCACATATGACTTTCTCAAACTACTTGAAACCACTGCACCTAAGCCCATCTGGTGTCTATGAATTATCTCTTAACTGCGCTTAAGTGCAGTCATTGCAACTTCCTGCTACATCAAGTATAACAATTATAAATACTGCAAAGAAATTTCACTATTTTAAACCAAACGGCTTAAAACAGATGTAGAGAGTTCCACTCCAACATGAGATAATATATATTTTGATGGGTATCAGTCGTTGTGGAAACAGATCATTTTACCATGCACAGGTTCTTCGTTACTAAATATAAGAATTACATATTTTACACAGCTGATAAAATATGCAACTCTTGAGAATAAGACTACACTCAGATGTCAGCAATGATAGGGCAAAGACAAAGGTTACTAGGACTGGGATGGCCTAACTCTTCTTTATAGTTCTTGTTCTTGGCCTTGAGAAGGTGAATGATCCTGCATGAGCCGAAGTATGGTACAGCAGTCAAATCTAAGATGCAGTCTGCATATCACTGGGATCAATAATCCACAAACTGCAACTTGAACAAAAAGGTCTTTAATCCTGCTATAATCACATTGCCAGGTTTGTTACAGGCCTACCCTGCAGAACACACCACTGTACTAACCTGAAAAAGCTTGGATGGATAGAATTCCCACACCTTCTTCACCAGTCCCAACTCATAGAGGCCTTCAAAATCCTTAAACAACCTGAGAATACCCCAGCACTAAAAAACTTAATGACTCCCTACTCCAATCTAAGCTGCCTTCGATCAGCAAACAAACTCCTTGTCCAAAAACTAAATCTCTCAACATAGGTGGTGACGCGCTATTTGCCAACACCACTGGTAAAATATGGAACTCTCTCCCAAATAACATCACGCTTGCAACTTCTCTAAGTCAATTCAAAAATAGTCTAAAACTCCACTTCAAGTCACACTGGCTATGTCCTTGCTCAAACCCAGACTAGCTCTGTGCCATTAACTAAAACATAAACAACTAGCTAAGATGATAAGTACTTTGTATACTGTGATAAAAAAATATGTATCCTGTCTAACGCTATGTCATTATACTGCCTACCGTCCTTGCTAATATGTTATTAATGTTACATTTGTAGTAATCTCAGAATTAGTAATGGCAGTCTTGTACTTGTATGTAAATAGCCTATGTTTTTGTTAAGTTCATTCAGCTCATTTACTGTACCTAATTATCAATGTAACTCTGTTGGAGCTTTTCTCCCCGGGCCTCCACTGAAAAAGGACATGTATCCAGTCGGACCATCCCGGTTAACAAATGTAAAATAAAAAAATAAATAAAATAAATAAATTAATAAAAGATCTAGCCAGTCTTTGACCACTGTCTTCCTTTTTTACCTGTAACCATACACAAGGGTTGGAGGGGGGGTTGGTATAATGATTAAAGTGTTTACCTTATGGACAAAAGTTTTGATTCTCACCTTTGGGGATCATGGCTAAGCATAAAAAACTCCCCTGGGGTCATTTGCATAGTAATTACCTATAAACCAATCACACTGAATCTGAAACCCTCATTGGATAAAATATACAACAAAATGAAATTCAAAGATGAGGTGCCGACAACTAAACATTGTCTCCATGTGCAACTAAATAGAAACATGGAACTACTCCAACATAATATCAGCTGATTGTTGTCTCAGTTTTTTGGTACAGTCAAAATGTAGCTTGCAAGCTCTATTGGTGTAGCAGGATAAATCCCTGACTATCACCAAGGATACCTGAGCTAAAATAGCATCTCACCTCTCTTTTAGGGGGAGGGTAGGGTTTGTGTCCAAGTGCTCGATCCTGTGGTAGGATACCAGATGGAGGTCAGGCACTATGTAGCAGTGGCAGCTTTGAGAGGACGCATCGATCATGAAAGTGAGTGAGCTTCCTTTGCTGGCATGCCCATTTACTCTGAATCAATCTAAACTAGTATGTTTAGGAAACCTTGTAAGAAAAATAACATTCTATATAACACGAGTATGCACCCTAGACATGCTCCCAGAAATGTGGTTAAGAACCAGGTACTCAGGGTTATGTGATTGCACACTGATGCAGTGTCCTTGGAGAAGGCTTTGGATACCCTACATATTGAATTGCTAGAATGTGGCTACAGGATAAGGGATATAGACCAGACCATTGAAGGTGCTGGTAGGAATGGAATCAAACCTTATTTTTCTGATAGGTCTGAGCATCAGTCAGAAGGCCTGCAGCCCCTTAAGGACAGTGGTGAAAATAGCATTGTCTTGACGTATTCTAGTAATATCAATTTTGTGTGTGACATTTTAGAGAAAAATTGGCCAATATTGATGACAGATGATATAAGTAGAGTAGGTGGAGAGGTTCCATGTTTTACATTTAGAAACAATAGGACCCTGCAACAATGCTTATGTTATAAGCAAACTTGATTTTTTGGGACGTGTTCTGAATGGCAGGGCAATCATGCCTGTAGCTCATGCAAAGCTTGTAGATACATTTGGTCAGCTACTTCAGTTATGCATCCCAGAACTCATAGGGCTATTTAGTTTTGATTTTATGCAGCTTATACTTTCAGAAATCTTGTTTATTGGGCTCAATGTAATGCTTGTGAAATGTTTTATGTTGGGAAGACCAGCCATACTTTGAACAAGCGAAAACATGAACATGTGAATGATATATGTAATGGTAAACTTACTAATGCACTAGCTAAACACGCTCTAGAACTAGGTAATACCCACCAGTTTAAATTTCTGGTTTTGCAGAAGGTAAACGTCAATATTAGAGAGGGTGACATTCTTAATGAGACTGAGTTCATGGAATTAAGATGGATATTAGATTTTAAAGCAGATGCATGTCCAGAACTTAATAACATTGTCTCTTTAAAGCCAGCTCTAAAAAGGACAGGCTTACATCATTAAGACAAACCATGTGATTTTATCTTGTCTTTGATTGGTATTTTTACTGTTTTATTGTTTTATAGTTCTGATTAAAGTGTGTTTTATCCTAACTTCGGCCCAGTGGACATCTTTTCACTTAGTATACTCTGAATCAACAGGCAGCACAGGGCATATGCAGTGGGGTTAAGGACCCAAAAAGTACAATGATCAAATCACCCCAAAAGCTGCCTTAATAATGGCTCCATCTGGCTGACACTCCCTCTTTGGTGATGCAGAAAATGCATGAGATGAATTGTTGAAAAGGGGTTGAAGATCAAGGGTCAGCAGAGATAAAATGATGCAAAAACAAAAAAAAAAAAAAAAAAAAAAGAAAGAAAGTCATTATATGGTTCACCTGCCTCTGCAACATAGATGGATAAAAGCCTGACTATGACCCTGGTAACCCAAGGTCAGTTAACACTAGAAGAACTGGGCAGGAGTGGGTTGGAGGAAGTATCAACATGCCATATTGTCCAACCTAAGGGAAGGGAGTAGTGGTTCAGTGGCTGCTTCACCACATTAAAATGGATACTTGGTGAAACAGCCATAGCCAGAGATTTGGGCTTGGATTACCAAACCAGTGATAGCAACCCTCATTAATATGTGGGTGGGAAACGTCACATGCAGGGGAGGGCATAGTAGGCCCATGTGGCAAGGTAGGCATCTACATTAGCCAGCAGGGATGGTGGTTGGGTTTTAATCAGGTATCCCCTACCCCCAACAGCTGCCAAAATGAGAGCATCTGTGATCATATTTTACCTTTCGAGGAAAGAAGTGGCTGGTTGATTGAGGAGGGTTGATGACTGGTAGACTGCAGGAGGAATAAAATTAATTAAAAAGGCAGCCTGCATCTTGAAATATAGAATGTAATCTAAACATAAGCTAAATTACTTCTACTGTGCTCTTTTCTCTCCCTGCTCATTCTATGAATCTTACTTGTAATTACATGATTTTTGCACAGCTATGAACTGAAAGTTGCCTTAACCTGCATTATTTTTATTTGTTGCATCTTAAAGTTATCTGTTATGTATCCTGGAAACATTATCTGACACTGTAACATATACATATCAGATGACTACAGTGCCATCTG